>NC_048312.1:2164472-2206105 GCF_013100865.1 Trachemys scripta elegans | reverse complement strand
CTCTGTGTCTAGGGCAGGGGGTACTGGCTGGAGGGGGGGGCTGCCCCCCAACTCTGTGTCTAGGGCAGGGGGCGCTGGCTGGAGGGGGGGCTGCACCCCAATTCCCCCCGGCACAGTGTCTAGGGCAGGGGGCGTGGGCTGGAGGGGGGGCTGCCCCCGGCACTGTGTCTAGGGCAGGGGGCACGGGCTGGAGGGGGGGCCCTGCCCCCAACTCGGTGTCTAGGGCAGGGGGTACTGGCTGGAGGAAGATGGCCATGCCCCCTGGGGTCCCCGGCCTAGGGCAGGGGCACTGGCTGGAAGTGGGTGCTTGTGCCCCCAGGGTCTCCGGCATGGTGCCTAGGGCAGGGAGCCCCGGCACTCAGGCGGCTCTGAAGCAGGGGGTCAGGACTGCCAAGGGTTACCCAGCAATGCCAAGGGGTGGCTCGTCCTGTCCGGGCGTTAACCTAGGGGTGCCAGTGCCCTGCCTGAGGCAGGGGGAGAAGTGGGGAGCTGGGGCTGCCGATACTATAGGTGCTGCCCTGGTTGTTTTTACCTCCTTACCCCATGTGCCTCAAGTGAGAGACGCAGGCAAATGGGGCAGCAGGTTGGCCGACAACTGCCACAGAGCAAAGGAGAAGGCTGTGCCTCACACCCAGGCTGTGGTTTCAGATTCCCACGGGGAAGGAAGGCTGCATTGTCTGCTAACAGGGTGCCAGGGGCAGGGTCGTGACCCGCCTTGTGGCAAGCAGCCACACGCAGGCAGGTGGCTGCTGTAACCCTGCATTGTACCGGAGCATCTTCATGCCTGGGGCTGGGGGTGACGCTAGTGAATCCGTGTCATGCATTCCTCCCTCAGAGCTGTGGGTGCCTGCGACTAGCAGCTCACAAGACAGGTGTCAATCTGCTTTTCTGCAGTAGACGCAGGATGTTAACGGGGCCTTAATATAGGTCCTGCAGATGTAAATCAGAGGAAAACCCAGAAGAGAGTTCCTTTGCGCTGCTGTTCTTGAGGCTGGAGAGCTGTGAATGTGGCTGCCGTCAGCATATGTCTTGCTGAGGCCTATCATCCCATGCTTGGCTGGGCACTTCATGACACCAGCACAATAGAGACGTTTTGAAAAACAACCCTAGTGTTTCCAGCACTGTGGTAACAGACAGCCTTCCCTGCTTCACCCCAACACTTGTTTATGGTGAGGAGGTTCCCTCCTCACAGTGAGAACAGAAGATTCCTCGAATGCGGGGCCTGGGACAGCATAGCAAACGACAACAAAATGCTGTTTGCTCCATGGCGATCAGATCCAGAACCCACCAAGGTTGAGACTATGCTTGGTGCAAAGGCCGGTCTGTTTGAAAACTGCCTATCGCTCCAGTAAGAATCCTTTAGTTTAACTTTCTGCAGCCTCTAATCCTGCCTTGATTCGTTATGTAACATCGTTGCTGTCGTAGACAGCAAAGCTACATTTTACGGGTGCAGCTTCCATGTAATTTTAAATTGATTGTCTCTATTTTGAACTGATTCTGCAGTTTATTATTAACTGATGCTGAAGCTTCTGGATCCCAGGCCACCAGGTGCCTTTAATGAATAGACTGAGACTCAGTATTAAGGTAAAGAACTTGCAGTTTCATTGAATGCATCCAGCCAAGCTGACTAAACCCTTGCAAATACACCTGCCCCTTAGGCAGTGGTTCCTGTGTGGTCACCCCGCTTCAGTGGTCCCAAATCCTGTTCTGAAGTGGAAAGGGGGTTCTCCTGGCCTGCCAGTGGCACACATGCTTCTGAAGGCATTTCCTGCTGAGCAGGAAGCTCTGTTGGGGGCGTGGCTGAAGAGTTATCCTGGAGGGGCAGGGCTAGAGGTGACTTTTCTCTGTGGTGAGAGCAATGCCCATGGGTTCCGGTTTGGGTGGTGTCTGCACAGGGGTAGTGCATTGTGATAGCTGGAGCAGGCACTTGTACCAGTCCAGGGAGAGGTGTGTTTTTAATTCTATTGACCTTCCCCAGTTGATCAGACTGTGACAGTTAGTGGGCATGGGTGGGGATATGCTGCCAGTGGCACAAGTGTGCCAGGTGATCACCCTGTAGCAGTCAGATGGACACCTCCTCCCTTTGCCTCCTTTGGGATATTAACTTTATCAACCCACTTGTTAAGGGAAAGCTTTGCAGTCACCTTTAACCAGCAACTTCTGCAGATGTCACCTTGAAACATAACAAAAATGCTTTCAGTACAAATCCCTCCTCTGCCAAGTGCACCTGCTCACCACACACCCCAGGCAGCCCCTGAACACAATTACTGATTTAAGGCCAAGACGTGTGTTCAAGGAGTCAGTATTTGAAAGGGAGACAACAGGTGCCTGCTCCAGCCCATCACAATGCACAGTTCCTTTGCAGACACTACAGAGGTGCCATATGCACTTTGAGGAATTCTCATTAAAGCCCCTGGCTGCACACACTGTGAAAACTGGGAAACAGAATGGGAGGAAGTTAGTTTTGCAAATGTAGTTGTTCTAAAAGTGCCTTTTTCTAGTTTGGCATAGAGCTGCCTCAGCCTTGTGCCCCAACCTGCCAGGACCACAGCAACAGCATCACTGGGCAGCCAAAGCACTTAGCCTGCTAGGCCATTTCACCAAGGGCTAAGCAGTTTGTGCCTTACATATAACTTGCTTTGGAACATAACAGCACAAACACCCTCCTGCTCCTCTGTACTGTCTCACCACTGCTGGTGCAAGAACCTTCTCCCCTGCAACGTTTGCCAGACTCTCTCTCCCCATCTACTTTCAAATATTTTCAGACAGCCCATCTCTCTCTATTTCTCATTATGTACCTCTGCTGGTAGCTATTACATTTGGTTGAAGCTTTTGGAGGATATAGTTTGTACAGAAAATACTATTACAAGATAAATCATCTCTGTATAGTTAAGTTATCAGCCAGTTTATCCTTCAACTGCTTTATGGCATCTAAATGGCTAATTGCAGTGAATACACATGTCCATTCTCTGCTCCAGTAGTGCACTTCCTTTCCCACTAATAGGAGTTACATTTTTGACAACATCCACATATTTGAAAACCCCAGTTGTGCTTTTGCCTTCATTCCCTCCTCCCCTTCCTGCTCCAAGATTCCCAGGGAGAGAATTCAGAGCAAACCAATGCGATAGTCAGAGAAGCTCTGTCCTGTTAAAGGGAACACTTGCACTCAGATCCACTTTGTAAATTCCCCATTCCATTTTTCTATCAGGTGCTTTCAAAAGACCCTTGACAAAAGTGCAGGAACAGAGCAGCCATCTGGACTGGAACTTTGTAGGTATTGACCTTTAAAAACATTGGTTCTTTGTTGGTTTGCCAAAATAATTCTCAGCTGCCCCTCTCCCTCGGTCTGATAGTATGAAGGGGCATAGCCTTCCATGAATGCACCTAGGCACCTTTTCAGCTTCCATTTACTGAACAGGGGCTGCAGCCCCCCAGGATGTTCAAAGGGCAGGGAACTGTGATTTGCTTTATAGGTGATTGGCCCCTTAAGCCAGTAACTGTGTTATGGTGGAGAGAGTTACTGAGTGGAAAAGCACCTTTTGCTTGGCAGAATGGTTGGACTTTGGGGGCAGTCTGGCACAGTGGGCCCTAGATTTGCCCTAACCCCAAAGTGCAGAGAACCCCAGGCCAGGATTATGTATATTGTGGCAACTCCCAGAGGCCCCAGTCAAGATCACTACCCCACAGTGTGGGGTGTTATGTAAAATATTGTGTATAAGACGACAGGCCCTGCCACAAAGAGCCTACAGTCTAATTAAAGACAATGCAACAAGTGAGTAACAGATAGAGGAAATGGGGAAGGAAGAATGGGAGTAAGAATAGATGGCGGCAGAGACGTGCTATGGGCGCACACAGCAGGATGGCTTCAGAGAAATTAAATGAAATTGAGATTTTTAAAATGATAAGATATAAACAAAATCGATCTCAAGTCTGATTACCAAGCAGGTGGGAATGAGGTTCCTATGACCCAGTTCTGATAGAACAAGAGCTGGTGTGAACCCTTGCTCAGGGTGCACAGCAAACCCGACACCTCGTTGGGACTTAGATAAGTTTGGTTAATTAGATGAAAAGAAAAAAAAAAGAAAAAAACCTCCACCCCTCTCACACACCCACACTCAGCAATTTATTCTTCTGCCCTTTCTGGTGTCCCCTGGTCACAGCAGTGCCCAGCTCTGTCAGAGAGTGACTGTTCCTATGACATTTCTAGCCCACTCAAAGCAGGCAGTATTGGGATCCCGTGAAAGAGCCTCGTGACTTCTGCAGATTACAGCTTTGGATACTTCCTGAAGAGCATAGATGTCAGGAGCCTTGTCTGAACAGACCCTCTGATCCTTGAGGAGCTCACCTGTCTGGTAACTTCAATCCCACTGCTTTGCTATGCAGAGCCAAGGAGCGTGGTATGCTCCAGGGCGTCCCTCTCCCTGCCGCCCTACAGGGGGCACTCATTTCCACTTTGTGTGTCTAAAACGAGAAAAGCTGGCGTTCCACCAACATGGATTCTGTTGTTAGTAACCACCTGAGTGGTATCATCTGTTCTCAGTGGAAAGCGCTCTATTCCCTAAAAGGAGAGTCATTTCAGAGCATTTAGATCAAGGTTTAATCTGTGATGTGGTACAAGATACATCTATTAAAAGAACATTCCCAGCTTCTCCCCTGGCTATGCATCAACCAGATTTTAGAAGTGATGCTGTAGCAGGCAGGAGGAAAGGATCAGGGGGAGCAGCACTGGCTACTGCACAGCGCTCGAGGAGAGAATGGAAGAATGTGCACCAGTAGCAAGGGACAGAGGCTTGGCTGGGTAATCGCTTGATGCTCCCCCAACCGGGTTCACATCCTGTTTGATATTCATGGAATAAAATGTGGGAGAGATGGAGGAAACCCAGCACAAGACAATGTCCATCATCTGGTTAAGATACTTGGCAGGGTTGGGTAAGGGCCTCATTTCCTGTTCTATCTTTATTGGTCCAAATACTTTCACTTAAATGACCCCCACACCACCCCTTTGCTTAGTTCCTGCAGGTTGCGGAATGGGAACCGGATCTCCTCAGAACAGCAAGCAGATGCTGAATCTGACACACTGTGAGTAATTCCAGACTGAAAAAGCCCTAATGCCCATCTGGGTTTTTGTTTTTTTCAGACCCTGCCTGTCTGCTCTGCGTTTGAGAACGAATAACCTCAGAACGTTGGCAGGGATGCCACAGCTGATGCTTCACTAACGATAACAGCACCGTAGGACTTCCTGATACTGAGGCACAGGCCTCATCAAACATGTAGATGTGAACACTAACAACCTGCCACTCACTAATGCAGTGCTTACAGGTGTCCAGGGAACAGGTACAACTATGCTTCTCCATGGCAAGCCCTTCCCTCCGTGCCCCTACTAACCTGCATGGTGTGGGTGCCTTTAAGAACCACGAGGACTGATCACCTGGCCCTTTTATACACCTCTAAGAACAGCTTTACAAAAATGTCTTTGGAGTGGCTGACGGACTGGAGCTGGTCACTGGATGGACTCCGGGACTTTATAGCTACAGGGATCCAGTCCTTCCGGGACTGTGACACCACTGCACTCACTGCTGTCGCTTGCCTCTTGGTACTGTTTGTTTGGTACTGTTACCACGTTGGCAGGGAGCAGCCCCGCACGTATGTCACTGTGAATTCCCTCATGCAGAGCTCCGATGCCAATGGCTTACAGAATGGGTACGCGTACTGCCACTCCCCCGAGTGTGTGCGCTGCGCAAGAAACGATGGGCTTAACCAGAAACTCTATCACAATCTGCAGGAATACGCCAAGCGCTACTCCTGGTCTGGCATGGGCAGGATTCACAAGGGCATCCGAGAGCAAGGGCGTTACCTGAACAGCCGACCATCCATCCAGAAGCCAGAAGTCTTCTTCTTACCAGACTTACCAACAATGCCCTATTTCTCACGGGACGCTCAAAAACACGACGTGGAGTTACTGGAACGCAACTTCCAGACCATCCTGTGTGAATTCGAGACCCTCTACAAAGCTTTCTCAAACTGCAGCCTCCCGCAAGGATGGAAAATGAACAGCACGCCCAGCGGGGAGTGGTTCACCTTTTACCTGGTGAACCAGGGCACGTGCGTTCCCAAGAACTGCAGGAAATGCCCACGGACGTATCGCTTACTTGGGAGCCTCCGCACCTGCATTGGCAACAATGTCTTTGGGAACGCGTGCATCTCTGTGCTGACCCCTGGCACGGTCATTGGGGAGCACTATGGGCCAACCAACATCCGCATACGATGCCATTTAGGTATGTATCCAGCAGAAGCAGAGAAGAGCTACAGGTATTTTTCTTCCTTCTTTGTTGCTAAAACTGATGTTAGTTCTTCTAAGGTCTGTGGAACTTAGTGAAGAGTCTGCTGTATTTTCAAGGTACTGAGTTCAAATCCTGACAGGTTTAGTCTGTTCTCATCAGAGTTTAAGGAGGATTTAGAGACCATCCGATGAAGGGTAAAAAAATTATACAAGGATTAGATTTGTATAATAATAAGGATTACCCTAAACTAGGATAGTCACAGAGGGGTCATGATCGCAGCGTAAAGGGAAAGGAGGGAATAATTCAGTCTCGGAAGATGCTGCTCAAGGCACAGTGGCCCAGAGCTAAGGAAGGAAATGTAAGCTCAGATTTTAGGAAACTGGAGTCAGAGAAACTGGGCAATGAAGTGACTCTCTGGGTGAGGGAGCGTCACTGCAAACACTCCCGAACCAGTGAGATTAACTGTTAGGATGGATGGAAGGGTCCTGCACGAGGCACCTCTCTCTTTACTAGCTCTGAGCCTGCTCTCAGATTGCACACGATACCCAAAGCCACCGAGGAGCCAGACATTGGTATTTGTGTCTCCAGGAGCTGATCCTGGTGTTTTGCTAGGGTTTTTATTAGCACAATAGGAACGTTATGTAGGCCAGAGCTCCCACTGGGTGCCGCACCTTCCCTTCGAAATGCAGGAAGGGCTCCAGCCGCCCCACTCTGCCAAGAACTCTCCATGGCCTCTAGCTCAGCAACCAGGGGGATTTCTCCTCCTCTCCCCCACCACGTTTCTCTTCAGCCCTTTTAAAATGGTATGGATAGACAACGCTTAGCTTGACTGCAGGCAGGGGTGGGGGACGACATGCTCACTGCCTGGGAGGCGCTGAAGTGATGGGGCCTTTCTGGGCTGCCCCAGACACTCCAGCTACTTCCACCTGAACCACGAGGGAACGCTGAACTGACAGGGAAACTGGCAAACCATCGCGTACATACCACCCCCCCTGGGCCATGTGCACGAGAACAGGATCTTAGTTGCTTCAGAGCCTGTGCCCCTCCTCCTGCAGCTTCATCATCTGGAGTGGGGCTGCTGTTAGTGACTCAGGTTTTGCTGCTGTGAGACGACTGTCGCGCAGAAGGGTCTGCCTCCAAGCAGCAGCCTCAGCGGGGCAGCTCTAACGGAAGCTGCAGGAGCCTGTTTTTGTGCACATCAGCCAGCCCTTTGAAAAGCAAAGGGAGGAGAGGCCCAGACAGCATCTGGCCTCTGCAGATTTGTCTCTGAGCAGAGCCCAGTACTTACAGCTCAAGGAGCTAAAAGCCTGGATTGCTGACAGTCCTTGGGAGAGCCTGGCTGGGAAAGTGTCTCTGCTGCGCACAGCCAGGATTCTGGAACATAGAAAGCAATAATGTTTGTGGTGGGGGAAGAATCTGCTTGTGGCCCTGCTGGCACACCCCACACGACTGGTCCGCCACCTCTGCCAGGCGCACACACACTGGCACTTGCTTGTTGTTTTTAAGCTAGAGGCAAGCTTCGAAGCAGCTCTCTAGCCCCAGAGCTTCACCAGGTCAGCTAGAGCCATGCTCCCCTTCCCTAGGCTAGCTGGGGAGCTGGCCAGGAGAGGAGGAACAAGTAGAGCTCCCCATCAACTTCCCCATCTCCTCTCCTCGGGAAGGGACAGGCCGAGGCACCTAGGAGCGGGATGGAAGGAGCAATGCAACTATTAGACACCACCTGCCAAGGCTCCCACCTGCTCAGCCTTGCTGGCTGTTTATCCCCTCCCATAAAGTCAGGGTCACAGCGAGGGGCCCGGCTATTGGCAATACAGAACCTAGCTTTGTCAGGCCTCGCCCCTGGACTCCAGGCCTCATTGTGCCCCCAGGGCGGGAGCCACGTGCCCAGCACTGCCTTGGGCTGGCCTCCAGGCTTCTGAACTTCAGCTCATCTGACTTGTGCACAAGCCAAGGGCCATTTGCAGTGTAAGCCGGTCTGCCCAGAGCCACTCAGGGAAGGGGAGTAGCCCAGCAGGGAACGGGCTAGCTCTGACACCGGGAAACAATGAGCAGAGCAGCACAGCCTGGGTTGTGGGCTCGCTAGCGTCTCCCCTTCAGGTGGAGCTGAACAGTGGGGAAGATTGCGCCGGTAGGGCTGGGCCGTTCTACCCCTTCCCTTTGGCATTTCCCAGACTCCCACTCCACGTGCTCGGAGGTCTGGTGACAGGGCACCCCTGAGTGCTCTTTCCCTGCTTTAGGGCGAGGGTCCCAGCTCCCCAGCGGACAGCAGAGACTTATGTGTGTTTAAAGCCCCCTAGGAGACCCTACCTTGCTCTTGTTCATTGGTCAACTTGCTGCAGCTCCCCGGTGTGCCCTGCCCCGGAGTAGCTAAACCTCTGTTTAGAGTGAGCTTGTGGCACCATCTCTAGGCTCAGGTTCCCCGGCTCCCGTCCCCGGATGCCCAATGCCATGAGCGGTGCTTTCTCCAGGCTTCAAGCCCTGAGGGGGTCGGCTAGACATTGCTAAGCCAGTGCCCAACGCTCTTCCTCATGCCCATCTTCTAGAACAGAGCTTCTGCAGCTCAGGACAGCGTGTGGAGGGAACCAGGTTTTGTTTTGCAGTCTCTGAAACGTACATCAAAGAAACATAAACAAGCCTGGCTCTCCCGGGCGGCTGGGAGCCCCTGCTGGGCCCACGTGTTTTTGGCACCAAAGTCAGTCTCCTGCTGTGGGTGTTCTGAATGCCTGGGGCTCCGAGCAGCAGCGGAACATATGCCATATGTTACCATTCGAGACTCAGGAGTGCATGGATCCCTGTGTCTCCCCCCAGTTGTACACAGTCTCTTGGCCCCATTGTAGCAGCGTGATCCCCAGGCTGTAATGAGGGACGTTACTTTCACAAACCAGAAGGTATCCTCAAGGAGTCAGCTGCTTGCTGGGGGTCCTTGGTGTATTAATAGCTCAATAAAAGTACAATGTTCTCAATGGCATTGGTCAGTCCATAATAGCCGGTTTAGCTGGGGCTGCCTGGATTTCTACCCATCTAGGTATATGTAAGGCCACTGTCACCACAGTATCTGAGCACCTGGCAATCATGACTGGATGTTGTCCTCATGGCACCCCTGGGAGGTGGGGCACTACTAGCCCCATGGTACAGAAGGGATCCAAGCCACCAGGCAGATTAAATGACTCGGCCAAGGGCACGCAGGGAGTCTGTGGTTGAGCCAGGAACTGAATCCAGGTCTCTCGAGAGCCCCAGTCCAGCGCCCTCCCCATCAGACCAGGGCAGAACATCTCTGCTTCCCTCAGACTTCAGATCCAAAGCCAGAGACATGCCTCAGGATTCCTGGGCCTTTGCTTTGGGCACCTTGCGCCTCCAGGCTCCCCCAAAGAAAGGAGTCTGTGGTATCGTGCTCGTTCATGGCAGGCATTGAATACAACCAGCCTTCAGTTACCACACAGGGTTGTATGGCAGTCAGGCACTGGCTTGAGGGGCGCCCTTGCTGAGCTGGGTGTGGGTGCAGGCCAGGACCGAAGTGCATTGGCTGAGCTGGAGGCCCACACGGGCACTGAGCACCTGCCCGAGTTCCAAGCACTGCAGATGGAGTGCAGCATTTCTGTCAATCCGAATTCTGGCTCAGCGCCAGCCCTGCTAAGAGCCATACACGTTTGGGACACAGACGGAAGCGGCTCCTTACTCTCCAGCCCTCACTGCAGTACAAGCCACATCACCATTCACCACCCACATGCAGCTCACTGCTTGCATTTCATTCCTGGGGGGTGAGAGTCAGTTCCCCCATTAAAAACATCACAAGCTCTCCTGAAACGTGGTTTGCTAACATGGCCATTAACCGCCAGGGCAGGCTGCCCTGGGCGGCTGCTTGTGGCTACGTACTGCACCTCGCAGCTCTGGCTTCAGGCTGGTGAAGCTCAGCATGATGGGAAAGTGATGCAATAGGGGGTTGGAGATGCAAGCTCCCGGGCTTGGCCCCGTATTGCCACCTCTCAGCCCACGGCTCAGACAAAGGGTTCACCTGGGCCCTAAAGAAAAGGGAGGGTTTAGCCACCTAGACACAGCTCCCCTGACCCACATCTGTCCTCTTTTCTCTCCTGTGTTTCGTACCTGAAGGTCTGAAGACTCCCAGCAACTGCGAGCTGGTGGTGGGTGGCGAGCCCCAATGCTGGGCTGAAGGCCGATGCCTCCTGTTTGACGATTCCTTTCTGCACACTGCATTTCACGAAGGCAAGTACAGCATGCCCAGCTCCTGCCAGGCTCACTGCTTCTAGACGCCCCTGCCGCCTCACCTCACTCAGCTATCGGCAGCCTTTAAAACAGGTTTACATTCAGGCTCCTCCAACCCAGTAAGGGAGGGATAAGCTGGGGCAGGTACAGCAGTCCCTCCTCCGAGGCCTGGAAAGGGTTGGATCAATGGTTTGGCTTTCCCTTGGTCTCCCTGCACTCCTAGCACTCAAAACCCTGAGAAAAGGCAGGAGGTTGGTCCCAGCCAATAACCAGAAGGGACTAGGAATCTCAATGAGGCCTCTTCCTTCCAGATTCTGCACCCAGCCCCCTCCTGCAGAGAGGTGTTAGGTATTTATCCAACCCAAGCCTTTTGGGGCTTGCACATCACTAACCCCCAGCTGCTCCAGGAGAGGGGCGGCGCACACAGCTTCCGAAGAGCCCGGGGCCTACTCCACCTCAGCAGTCAGCTGCTTGGCCTGACTTGTGTTTGTGACTTTATTTCAGCCTTGCAAAATTGTCACAAGCATTTGCCAGCCCAGGCCTGAGGCTTCCTTGTCTGCCTTTCCCATGGTGACAGGGAGCATGAAAACCTGCTCCGCAGGTGGGCAGACGTTTTGCAAAGCTGCTATAATAGAAATGCAAAGGGCAGCTGTGTCCTGATTCCCCACTTCCCCAGAGCAAGGTTCCTTGCCTGGGAGCCACCCAGGGCCACACAAGCCGCTTTTATGGCAGGTAACAGTAACAGACAGCATCACTGACAAGTCAAGATGTGGCAAACGGTGCAAAGCGTTTGATATGCTTTGTGCCAGGTAGTCTCTTTGCCTCAATACAGGGAGGGAAGCTCAGACTCCAGACTCTACCCACTACCTCCCCCACAGCCTCAGTGAACGCTCTTCCCCACCCAGTTATCCAGATCGTCTGCCATTTCCCAAGTACTCACCCTTGGTAGCAGGAAGCACAGTTTCCTTGTGGGTCTGGTCTGACTCCTGCTTCAGGCACAGGTGCTTCTGCTGAATCCATCTCCTCTTCCTTGGGTCAGGTGTCCTCTGACTCTGGGCTGGTGCAGCAGGAAATATGGCTGGGTCTGCTGCTGCAGCTCTCTTTCCCTTGCTCAGGCCTGGTGTGTGCTCTCGTGCTGCTCACTGCCCCAGGGGAAGGGATGGGAGCCCTGTACCTGTTTTATGTCCCTTTCCCTTCACTTGGGTAGAGCTGCTTCTCATGACTGGTTCACTTATGGGAGCTCTGCTGAATGAACCTGCATGAGTGGGTGATGGCATAGGAGCAGCTGTCATGCTGGTTTACACAGGGAGTACTTTGGGGAGAGTGGGTGCTGCTCCCCACATAAACTCTCCTGCAGCAATGGGAAAACAGCCCATTCCCAGAGACCTGGGGGATTAGCACGCTGAGGTTCCCAGGGCATTGCTCAGTTTATGGGACAAACGCACGAGTCTTGGCATTTGCATGCTAAGCAGCACCAGGTGCACTCGGTATTTGGCTGGGAAACCTCCAAGGACACTTGCTGTGGTGCTGGTGACTCAGTAGGGGGCATCTCTCCCACCCAGTCAGTACTGAACCAGTTCCACCACCTGGGGCGGGAGGGGGGCACTGTGCTGCTGGCAGGGCTCTGTTTCAGAGGAGAGCCTGGCCAATGGTCAGTAAATAACTCCTGTCCCTTTGGGTTGGACAGATAGCCAGTGGGGCACAGACCTGGAGCCTCAGGGGAATAGACCCCCTCCTCCCCCCACTGTTCTGGCCATCATGCTGCCTCATTCAAATGCCTTATGCAGTTCCATGGACAGGCAGAGTTTCACATCGAGTTCCCAATGGTTCTGTGGCACCGCTGGGCATTGTACACGTGGCTGAACGTACCCACCCCTGCGGAGTGGAGGAAGGGGGGCCATTGTACAACCATCAGCTTGAAGCTCTTGGGCTCCCTCTGATTGAAAGACCCTCTCAAAGGTCTGGGGTGGCAGATGGGGCTAGGGGCCCCTGTGGTACAGACTGGTGGGGTGGGGCAGAGCCCTCTCTGTTGCACCATGAGTGCTATTGCACTGCTTGCCAGGGGGGCTCCAGGCTAGTTTCTGTCCCAGGGCAGGGCAGGGCAGCGTGCTGCCACCCTTCGTCAGAAGAACAGAGCCCCGCTGCCTGCCCGGTCGCTGTTCTGAGCACGAGAAGGGAGAAGTGTGCATGGGGGTTCCTGAAGCCAGCACAGTGCAGCACTGTGGCCTGAGCGCCAGGACCCCTGCTCGTGCCTCATGGCTGGGCTCTTGTGTTCTGTGTAGGTCCCCCCGAAGAGGGCCCTCGTGTGATCTTTATGGTGGATTTGTGGCACCCGAATGTTGCAGCTGCCGAGCGCCAAGCCCTTGATTTTATCTTTGCTCCAGGACGATGATCGTGCTTCTTTGCCATAGTGGGTTCGAGGGCAGGTGGCTGGCCTGCCGGGGCTTTGCCTCATGCAGCCCCGCTGCGGTTCCATCTCCACCCGTGGGAGCCTGCCTCACTGGAAACCTTTCTCATAGCACATACAGTGTTGGGTTTTCCCCGCTCCGGGGTTACTGTAAATGGAAGCTTCCAACTTGCATTAACTTACAGTCTCTTTCTTTCCATCATTGCTTCAGGGATTTCTTTCTGCCATGAGAGTGCATTATCTTCACTCTGTGATTTAGATGCGGTACCACTGTAGTATGTGTTATGTTGCTACTGTGTTTGCAGTGTTCAGAATTAGAGTAACAAAATCGAGGGTGTTTGTTTGAATGTAATAATGTAACATTTCTTGTGGTCAGCTAAGTGCTGTGCTCAGCCTGTCTTTGTCACTGGTTACAGTCACCGGGTGGACAACTCGGACAGCCAGATGGAAATGGCCAAGGAGCATGGTGGTCTCCCTGCTCCTTTGTGCAGAGTGCGTTCAGACCCATTGCAAACCCGAAGCTGAAGAGGGTGATGGTGCTTTGCAAACACAAGCTCTGTGCTAGCACATGGCATGGGGGCTGTGGGGCCAGAGGCTTTTAAAAACATTTTCCTCCAGTGTGCAAATAGCACGGCAGGTGGCTGCCTAGGGCTGGGATGACGGCTCCAATGCATTCGAGAAGGTGTCTGGCCCTGAGCCTGCTGCCACAAGCCCTTGCTTGGTCAGATTGGCTGTTTTGTGTGTTCCCAGCCATTCTGGTGCTTTCAGCTGAGCTGAAAGTGACCAAGGGCCTCAGCTCCAGGCAGCGGAGTAACTTAGACGCTGCCCGGGAGAGTCACACAGAAAACCTGAACCTTAAGTTTGACCAAAGGTTTTTGTTAATTGGCCTAAACCCCTCCTAGAGCTGTTACTTTACGCTTTCAGCGCCCCAGGCTGGGATAGACACACCAGCTGGTGGGGCAAAGGGAGGAGTTGTATGAAAGTAGCAAATAACCGCATGAGTTGCCCAAGCCCCCGAGGAAGTTGGTCTGTGTCTGGTTCTCAGTCTCCTCTCCCAGTGCACGGAATGGTAGAGCGTCAAACTGCCCTCCGCAGGGGGTATTTAATAACTTCTAGTTCTAGAGCAGAAGGGAAATCGCCTTCTGCCTACCCCTAAGAGTCGTGTCCACCAGCTCAACTATGTGTTTTTCTTGGAGAGTATCTACTTGTCTGTGTGTCAGGTGTATAATGTGTAACACAGCATGTCATGTATACAGCCAAATGTACTTACTGTTCTGACTGGAAAGCAAATGTGATAACGGGTAACTGCTGGAGGAGGAAAATGAATCCGCAAGGATCCCTGGATTACTCACTACTGAATGATGTACAAGGGAAAGTATACACCTGAGTTCAAATGAGTTTTCTACACAGATTTTTCAGTGATTAAATTGCAAGATAAGGTAGAAGTTTCAAATACATGAAGTATTTTTACACAAATATCTTCTTAAAAGAATACGAGACATGCATGATTTCTACGCACATTGAATACTTTGTGATAGAATTACAAAGGAAGCAGGCTGACTCGGTAACTGTGTTACAGTTTGGTACCAGTACATAAGAAAGACTATCAATAAACAATTGTGCTGAAAAATCGAACAGGCTGTGTGTGTGTGTGTGTGGGGCTCCTTGGGGGATTTCCTCCACTTGCCACTGAGATGGCTGGTTTGCAGTGAAAACCTGGTGCTGGCAAGTGGGAGGGATTGTACTAAGGAGAGGAGCAAGACCAGATTTGGAGCAGAAGCTCTAGGAGGAAAGACTACAGGGAAGCAGGCGTGGCTAGGACAGAGAAAAGGCCGACACGCAGGGCTACACCTATATCGAGATGCTGTAAAGGGGACAGAGCAGCTGTCAGGCAGCGGACAGAAGAAAGACAGATTTAGTCCAATACCGAACACTGCTAAGCGGAGCATGGGCTGTAAAGCTCAGCGTAAGGCCAACGCCGCAGCTCCACCGGAGATGTGCCAGGTGAGAGCAGACACCATTCAGCCTGCTGAGGATAGGACTAGATGCCACAGAACTGTTCAGACTAGCACCCATTGTTTCAGAGGAGTTGGTTTTTGGAGGAGCAGGAAAACCTCCGTCCCCCAAAGCCGGTCAGTGCTGAGGTTTGACTGCAACCCTTCCACATGCAGGATGGCAGCGAGGGCAAGAACCCTGCCCTCGGGCAGTCACAAGGCGGGGTTTGCTGTTCCGGGCAGGGCCAGCACCGCTCTCCTCCTCCCCGTGCTGTGGTGCTGCTGCTTAGCAGCTGGCGTCAGGTCCCGCTGCCAGCACTGCGGCTGTGAATCCCCGTGCGCTGCTAGTTAAGTGCCAGGACAGGCACGTGAGGGCAAGTGAAGCAGGACAGCAGCACTCAGCCTGCCCCTGGAATTACCTCAGGGGCTGTGGGAAATGGCAGCAGAGCCCAGGGCAGGAAGTAATTCCATCTATTGCAGTAAATAAATCTTGTTTCACTGCTTCTGCCCCAGCTCATCTGAGCTCATCTGCACCTGGTTACCCTCTAGCAGATCGCCCCACGTGCACCAGCCCAGACACACACAGAGCGTGTCGCCCTCTGGACTCCTGGGGCTGGGGCTGCCTCAGCCTTCCCCAAACCAGCACTGAGAGCCACAGTGACTCTCGGGGGCAAATGCTGGGAGCCCCCAGACTCTTCTGCCGGGGAGCACCTGCTCCCTGAGGGGCAGTGCGGCAGGGAGGCTGCCCTGCTCCCCTCCCCATCATCCCCACTGCACGCCATTACCCCACCCACAGCCAGCTGCCCCAAGGCCCTCGGATTGCTGGGGAAGCTTGTACTCCGCAGCCCAGCTGGAACCCGGCCATTCGTGCCTAGCTGGGCACCTCAGACATGAGCTGGCCGTGCGCGCCCCGTATTCGCTTTCACATGTCTCGTCTTTGCACTGGCTGGGCAGCCTGGGCCAGGACCTGGGACTCAGGACACAGCTGCCAGTGTGGAGTGCCCACCCGTACCTGGCTGCCACCGCTAAGAGGTCCCACCACCCTGCCCAAAAGCAGCAGTGCCCACAGACTTCGGGCTGTGTGAGCTCCCTGGGCAGCGATGGTACAGTCCAGCACCCCCCGCTCAGAGAGCTATTACCATGCCCAGCAGGAACGAGACCCATCCCTGGAGCTGCTGCCCCCGGCAGCCTCTGCAGAGGCACATGGCGTTACAGTCAGGGCTGGAAACGGCCAGGTGCAGCGCAGCTCCAAGGGAAGCTTCCACAGCTGAGTGGATGGAGAATTCTAAACCTTTCCCCTTGCCGCACAGGGAGGGTGAACAGCAGCTCTGCTTCAACAGTCACCCAACGCCTGTGTCCCAGAAGGTCCGAACAGCCAGGAGAATCACTGTGATCCAAAATGCAGCCAGCTCTAGGGTAGAACACGGCAGCAGCACGACTGCACGCCGGATGAGACTACGCTGCTCTTCAGCATTCCCTGCACAGCATCCACTCTCCCGAGCTAGTCACCAGCACCACAAGTACCAGTATCACCAGACACTGCAGGCAGAGCGGAGGGAGGCAAAAGGTAGTTACCCAACTGTAATCCAGCAGGGCTGATGCACACGCTTCTTCGAGACATCACTGGCAAGTCTGCCTGTGCCTTTAATGACACTCAGCTGTGCACCAGCCCTGCCTGTCCCGTCAACTGTACAGACCAGAGCAGACACCATGTCCGTCACAAACCAGCCTGAGGTACACGGACCCTGAAGTCAATGCAAACTGCAGCTCAGGGACTGTGCTGTGAACTGGCAGAGCAAGAAGGTGGCTCAGAGGGGCACTGAGATCTAGTGGTTAGAGTTTGGGATTGAATGCCAAATCTGACTTCCACCCACCTGTTGTGTGACCTTGGAAAGTCATCCCCTCCCTGCATCACTGACCACTTGGCCCACTGAAACCACCCAGGACTTGCATTTTAGTTCACTAGGAAAGGGATGGGCCTAGCTCCCTAGATAGGTTCCACTGTCCTTGTGTCTGGGACCAGGAGGAAGGCTACAGATGGAGCCCTCTCCCCTGAGAGCAGCCCACTCCCCAAGGGGCAAGGACCCAAACCAAGCCCATCTCATTCTACCAATAGCACCCACACCCATGTATCAGTGCCTGGCCGCTGGGGCACTGTACATTACCATACAGAGAGCTAAGAGCCCACGGCTCACCTCACTCTGCAGTGTGGCCCCCAGAGCGACATGGCCACTGAGGTGTGTAGCTAGTCTGCTCCCATTTGGGTAGGGCCCGAATGCACTCCAAGAGGCAGAAAACTGCGGCTGGACCCACCTGCCACAGCCTGTGACTTACAGCAACACCATGGCATGTACCTGAAGTGGTGCAGAGCATCTCAGCGATAGCCACACAGAACGCAGTCAGCAGCAGATGCAGAGCTAGAGGGCGGGGGGAACTTGCCAGCTGCCCCGATTTGTGTTCTCTATGCTCAGAGGAAGGGCCACCAGCTTGCAGGGAAGGGTTTCCCGAAGCATTTGGGGAAGCATGTCCAGCCCCCTGCTCCACTGCTTAAAGTCCATCAGTGGCGTTGGGTAGGGGAGGTCTTAGGAAGCAGCTCACTGCACTGCTGGTCAAGCATCTGCTACTGAACAGTAAGTGATCAAAAGCACATGGGCAACTAGGCAAAGTGTCCCACACATCACTCGGCTCCAGAGGCACCAGATCCGTTAGCAGGCCAGGAGGCACTCGGACCACTCTCTGCCCTCGCAGCAGCCGCTTTTTAGTGGTCATTTTTGACACCACTATTTTTTCATTTTCTCAAAGCACAACAAACTCCAACTCGACACTCAGCGTTGTGTGGCTGCTGAGACAAGTGTCCTCTCCATAATCACAGGTCTGGGATGGGCCTCACTGTCCAGGCGTAAGGAGTAACGGAAAACAAGGGCATCGCCGCTGACAGATGGCACAGCAGCTTGTAGCAGACGATTTCTGAAGACAGCAAATTCATGTGTTTACTTTCTGCTTGTTACTGTGCAAGAGCTCCCGTCTGTCCCTAGTCGGGCCATTTACACAGCCCCTCACCGGGGCGTCGTTCCCTTGCTCTTCACGGATCTCAGGCACCCATTTACCAAAACTCCCAGGGTGGGAGGCTGCATAATCTCTCTCCAACATGTTGGGGCACAAGAGAGTATTCTGGCAATCCCTAGCAGCTCAGAGACTTCCCTGCTTCATGCCTCAGAGAAAACCTGGCTAATCTGCTGGGGAGCAGCAAGGCTGTGGAAAGATACAGAATGACCAATGTCTGCGCGGCATCAGGACAGCAGCATGTCAGAGGAATGCTGCCCATTGCGCTAGGGCTGAGACAGGGACAGGATTCTTTGCTCACCTGCAGGGTGGTCTGTGCTCTTTCTGGCTCCAGGACACGAACAGCAAGCAAGCTGGTTGCAGTGCAGGGAGCGGTGCCTTGGCACTGTGCCGACCTCACATCAGTCATCGCTGCACGTGGAAGATCAGCTTTTCGGCCCATGCCAGGAACCACAGCAGATTAGCTGCTAACATTTCTACACAGGGCACTTTCCACTCCAACTCTCTCAGCTGCTGGGCCAGCATTAGTGGGGAGCTTGGCAGCGGTTGGAGCAGCGAAGCCTGGCCACGGTCAGCTGGCTGCCCTCTTGTCTGCTGCCAAAGTGGGAGCCAGACTCCACCAGACCCAGCAAGCCAGGAGCTGAATCTTCCCAGAGCTCACTGAGCCACCCAGCTAAGGGCTGCACAAAGATGCCCTGTAAACAGGCAACAATGAAAATGGGGTGGGGACCCCACTGGAAACCATGATTGTTCTAGCAGAGCCAGAGCCTGGGATGAGATTCACTGGGGCAGCATTTCCCGACCTAGCACAGAGGGGAAGACAGCAAACAGGACTGGCCAGAGCAAGGTTCCCAGCACAGCTCTGGTCCGGCACCTCAGCCCTGGCCTACAGGCCGGTAACTCCTCTGTCCTCACCCACTGCCATACAGTGCTGGGCTCCCCACAGACCTCTGCCACGCCGTCAAGAGGAAAGGCCACCGAAGGGTGATTTCAGGGGGTGTCTAAGCAGCAGAGACACCCCACTGAGCGGCACCAAAGTAACTTGCACAGAACGAGAGTGCAGCGCTGGATACACGTGGTACTGTGGGAGCCCACTGGTCAGCCAGCCCCCAGTGTTAGAAGTCACAGGTGAGAGGATCGTGCAATAAATAGGAATCTACCATTTCTGACTAGTAGTGAATGGATGAGTCCCGTGGACTCCTCTTTATTTTACTTTTTTATTTCAACTGCCACATAGATGTTCATGCACAGAGCAGCTGCAATCTTTGAAATACACAAAATGGTCTCAGAGAAGTGACAGGTGTCAGTCACATAGCTCAGGTCTACACTGCCGTCATTGCTAATCTGATGCAATCCAAAAAGTTGCCAAAAATGGAGTTCAGTTTGTTTCAGCAAAGATGGCAGCGCAGAGGAGCTGTAAAGCTTTTTGGTGTGATCAGCTAATGGGCTCTCGCCTTTTCGGCAAACACAGTAGAGCTGAATTCAGGGAGGTAGCAAGAAAGCAAGGAGGTAAGGGCAGCTTTGGCAGTAAAAGTGTCTTCATAGGAGGAGTGGCAGACAGACAAGTCCTGGGTGCAGGTACAGCACAGCCTGGGCCCTGCACCACAGGCTGTGAGTGCAGTGTGTTCAGGCCTGCGAACTGATATCGTAATGGCACTCATGGAAGGCAGCGATGCTGTGGGGAGACTACGGGTTACAGTGGTTTTCTGCTCTTGGTGCGCAGTTTGGAAGGACCGTGTTAAGCAGCTCACCAAAGTAAGGAATGCTGAAGACAGATGGAGGGACTAGGAGACCTCCCAGACATTGCTATTATAAAACCCTAAGTGCTTCATGTTACTGCGAGAGAGTTGTTTGTTCTCCTTCCATTCAATACGCAGAGCACTGTTAACTCAAGGTGAGGCACTACCTGGTGACAGGATCATTTCCGTAGTTCCAGAGGTGTAAATAATTCAAAGTCTGACTGACTAGCGTAGGCACAGGAATCCCACAGCGAGAGTCGGTCCCTGACAGATATCTCACAAAGCAAGTATTGCACAGCAACCCATCACCACGTGCAGCTGAGAGCACGCAAATCGTTGGCTTTCAGTCAAGGCACTCCAGGTGCGTCACGCTAAAGGAGGCAGGGGTGAGTCATGAGCAGCACTGTGCCACTGCAATAATTTGCCTCCTTAATTCTTTGGTAACAGTCAACATTTCCCACCATCCCTCGACAATGCAAAGTGGCCCCATAGCAAGCACACCGCATGCTGGGTTACCTGGCAATACAGACCACCACCCAAGGGCTAAGCACTCAGCGGCCCTGGGTTACTCACTGTTTAACCAACCACGGATACAACACGCAAATAACGCTTTGTGCCCCCAGGTCCTTTGAAGAGCAGCTGGCATGGAATAAAAGTCCTGGCGTTTTAGCTTATTAGAGACAGAGCTTCTTCTGGCTTGGATGTGGGCAGGCCATTCCAGGAGGTCAAACCACGCTCAGAGTAGATTCACCCCGTGCTTCAGCAGCTTTTGTTTGGCCTTGCCTGGTAAGCTGAACGCACTGTCATGAGGGTTGGGAACCCCCGAGTTGCGCAGTGGGGTGGCCAGCTGCTGGAAGTACGTTTCCTGGACCGGGTTCTGGCAGGCATAGACGGCAGTGGAGGCATTCCTATCGGGGCAGGAAGAAAAGCAAAGGTCAAGGCTCTGGGAGACAGAAGCAAGCACCCTGATGTTCTTTGCAAGTTCCATTGGAACACATGGGAGCGCGACGCTAAACAGCCATCTCCAAGGACGAATAAAGGGTGCTCTCAGAGGCCTGGGAAGCCCTGACTGGCTCTCCTCCTGCTGGACCACTTCATAAGAGCAGGGTGCGTCTATGTCCGACAGCGTGTACTAATTGTCGTGTACTAAACCCTGGGAAAACAAAAGGCTGACAAGGTGCCCCACCATCAGACAGGTTCTGATCTCCTCCCAGAAAAGGCCCACCTCCCCTCCCCACCCCGTCAGCTGGGATTAACCCTTCCAATGCCACAGCTATACCAGATATTCACCCCTCCGAAGCATTTGTTCGGCTAGCTGGCAGGCAAACCTAGCACACCAAGGGCTGATGGATAAACACTGCCCACATGTATCAGCCTCCTCCTCTGGAGAAGGCAGAGTCCCACTGCTGGCTGGGAACAGCTCCCCCGGATAGTACCCCTGAAGCAGGGAAGTGCCAGCATGTATATGTCGACCAGTTGTTCCAGGGGACACTGCGCCCCAAGGCTGGTCTGACTCACACCTGCATGTCAAACTCCAGCAGGACAGCTCAGCCAGCCAGTTCTAGGTGGCAACCCCTCTCTCCATGGGGTCTGTAGCCAGCTAATGAGGTGGTCACTCTACGCATGCTGTCCCCATAGTAACAGAGTCCTGGATTCCAAGGTCAGAAGGGAGCATTGGACCCATCTAGTCTGACCTCCTGTATGGCACAGGCCAGAGACCTGCCCCAAAGTCATTCCTAGAGCAGAGCGTTTAGAAAGACACCCAACCATGGTTTAAACATGGCCAGTGATGGAGACTCCACTCTCACTTGCTGAATTGTTCAGTGGGTAATTACTCTCACTGCTAAACATTTACACCCTATTTCCAGTCTGATTTTGTCTAGCTTCAGCTTCCAGCCACTGGATCGTGTTACCTTTCTCTGTTAGACTGAAGAGTTTCATTAAATATTTGTGCCCCCAGAGATAATTACAGACTGATCAAGTCACCCCTTCACCTTCTCTGTGTTAAGCTAAACAGACTGAGCTCCTTGCGTCTGTCACTGTAAGGCAGGTTCTCTCACCCTTTCATCATTCTCGTGGCTCTTCTCTGACCCCCCCCCCCCCCCCCCGTTTATCAACTTAACGCGCTGACCACACTGGTAGCAACCATGACAGCTCACCGCATGTCCCTGGCAGAGGCCTAGGTTGGCTCACAGTTTGCTGCCTGAAACCATCTAATACACAGGGGTTGGTTTGTTGCAGTGTGGACAGGCCGGCCACCCACCCATACCTGTGTAAGCAGATTGCCTGGATCCTCCTCCTTCCCACAATGCACTGCCACACGTGCTGCTGCTGTCACCGTGTGCATCCCCTCTGGGCACGGGCAGCCGGGGAGAGCTGCTCGGAGTTTCCCAGGACGCCCGAGGCAGCAGAGTAGCCCTGGGAGTGGAGGCATGGCGGTGAAGGCCAAGCAGCTGGGGTGGATGCAAACGGAACCAGTTCCTTGGGATCAGGCTGGAGGCAGTGACCGGGACACTGTGACAGGCTCCGACTGTGATAAGTCCATCTTGCTTGCAGCATCCGAATTTAGTTTGCCACACACAGTACAGCTTGTTTCCAACCCCAACAAGCCGTGCAAGAAAACAAATTGAGACTGCCAATTTCAGGCGCCTCTGGCTCTAAGCCAAGACCCAAGTTGACTAGGAACAGCTATATTTAAAGCTGTAGCTTAGAACCTTACGGTGCCAGGAGTTGCCAACATTCTATCACTACGTCTTCATCCAAACCTTTGGCACTACTCACTCTGCTGGGAAGATCAGGCCTAGATACACAGCACCTGGCCCAACTTGTGGGCGGCAAATCAAAGTGCCTGTGTTTAGTTACTGAACCTCCGGAAATGAGCTGAGCTGACTGGTCTTTGGAGGGAGGCAGCTCTAGGATTATGGAGCATGCAGAAGAACACAACGAGCCTTAGAACAGAGTTTGTAAGGTGGCCTTGCCTGGCTCTCCTGGGTCCTACAAACAGCTCATGGTCCGGGATTTCCAACCGGTGCTAATGTGCCTCTTGCAGACAAGTAGCTTCAAGCCCCTCATCTAAAACGCAAGCGTATTCTGAAGTGCTCCCCGCTCTCCTCCAAGCGGCGCTGGTGGCGGAGGAGAGGAGGGGTGCCAGGCAGCCCTTACCTGATTGTCAGTTCAGAAGCAGTTGGGAGCTGGTAGAAGTCAGCGTGGATCAGACTAGCCGCTCTCAGGAAGTGCTGATCCTGAGTGCCCAGGACCTGGGGCAGGTTTGCTGCAGAGAAGGAGGAGGGTTAGGGTAGGAAGCTGCCTGTGCAGGGTAATTTGCCCCAGCTGGGTCAGCAGGAGAGGATGCTGGATTTCTGCACCCTGCTGGGGCGGTCGGAGAATAGAGCCAAAGGGACACCCCGTGTGACTCAACACTGGCATGACGGTGAAGGCAGGTTACTGGCTCAGTGTGCTCAAGCACTGCACAAATAGAAAGCCAAAGTAATTCCCCGAAGAGCCTATGATCCAAGCAGCATGGACAGAGTGGAGAGGTGACCAGGAAATCCTCAGGCAGAGACTGCCTAGAATCATTTGGGTCTTTCTTTCCTAGTCCCTCTCTCCTGGGCTGGAGAAGGTGTGTGGCTAGCACAGGTTAGCGTCTGTGGGGCTGGCAGGAGAAGGGAGAGGTAAGGATGGACTGGAACGAGGAGAGGTGGTCTAGGATTGGCCTAAGGGGACATCTACACAGCCCAGGGCTACAGTCTCGGAGCCTGGCTTGCCAACTAACACTGTGTAGATAGTGCAGCTTGGGCTCTGAAGCCTAGAGAGTGGGGCCATATGCCTGTCCGAGCTGTAACAGCTACACAGCTGTTTATAGCACGGTAGCCCGAGCCCTGCAAGCCAGAGTCTGTCAACCTGGGCTCTGAGCCTTGCTGCCATGGGCTGCTGCTCGCTATGTGAGATGTCAGTCCCATATCACTGCTCCATCCCCTGCTTCCTACGTCCAGCGTCATCCCTTCTCACAGCCAGGGACTTGCTGACAAGTGCTGCTATCCTCAGGAGCTGGAAGAGAAGTTACACCCCTGGGAGGAGGGATGCGTTCAAGATGTTTTGGTGATCGAGCCCTCAGGAGACGGTCAGGCAGAATCTTTACTGCCCTGGAAAGGACACTGCCCACTCTCCCATTGGCACTTAGCTTGAGCCTGGCACAGGCTGATCACCGGCAATCCGAACTTCTGACTGTGATCACGGTGTACAAGTCACAGGAAGAACACACCCCACACAAGCAGGGCACAGCCCTTTGCCAGCGGGAGCTTAAACCCAGCAGGAGCCCAGGCTGTTTTTGAAGGAAGGATGAACATGGCTGTGCTAACGGCAAACAGTGTTTCAGGCAAACGTCTGGAGCATGAGATGTTAACCCATGAAAGTTAAAGCAAAGCCCGCTCTCACGACTAACTCCTCTTCTGGGTGTACGCAAAGCAGCAAGCCCTAGAACCATGAAGACAAGCCCTCACCTGTGAGCACGTTCTGAATGCAGTCGTAGTGAGTAAAGCTGTAGGTGGCTTTGGCTGCAGAGGAATGGTCTTTCGGCAAAGTCTCCTTCAGGTGAACCTCCAGGCCATTGAGAGAAGCCAGACTGCTGTGATACTGCAAACAGTGCAACACAAACATGCATCAGAGCAGATTTCCCTGTTTAACGAGGGCTGTAACCCGCTCAGACAACAAACATGGATGACATGCAAACGACCCTAGGGACTGCAAGAAGGACTGAAATGCTGGGTCTGATCCAGCCCAGGTTGCCAACACCTGGAAGCATTATCACCTCAAGGCTGTTTGGTGGCCTGTTGGTATTAACTGGTGGATCTCCGTCCATTCATTGGCGCACAAGTCAGTAATGCAAGGCGTTTGGCAAAGGACACTACCGTGGGAAAAGGGCCTTTCAAGCACCAATTGCAATTCACCAGTGGGAGGATGCAAGACTCAGTGAATTTACTACCTTCCAGTGCTTCTCTATGGGGCACCCATTTGCACAAGGCACGGTCTGTTACTTTTTGTAGCCTATTGATTACTGGGATGGCAGAAGCCACTTGCTACTGTAATTGAAAATTAGCGTTCCGTGCGTTACAACGCAATACAGTTGAACTGTGTTTAATCGCAGAAGCCAGGTGGTAGATGCGCCCTGTCCCTGGGTGTCCCACTGCCCCCCCTCTCCCTGCAGACAACGGAGCTTTTCACAGCTTCAAAGGGGGGTTTAACCCCCCCCCCCCCCCACTGAGCTGGATGGGCTTCTGGAAACAGACCTTCTGCCCCTGATTCCATTCAAACCACAGCACCCAGACCAAGATCCTCCACAAATAACTCACGGGCTACCACTGATCCCAAGAACACCCTGCCTCAGACTGGGCATTGGCCAATGGGACTGCTGCCCAACAAGGCACTGGAGAACCGGTCTGTCTCTTACTAAGTGGGGTGCACAGATAGGCTGAACTGCCTGGATGAGGCAGGGTGGATGAGATCTCCCACTGCAGTCAGCTGCCTGCTGGCTGTCAAGTGCTAGGAAGATTAGTTTTCTAATCCCCAAGGCTGTCCCTGTTCTTTCCTCAGCCGCAGGGAGGATTAAGCCTCCATTCAACATGCTGGTGATACCAACCCTACTCCTGACCTGCTGGTCGCAGAACAGGTTCTCTTTTCTGTACAACAGAATTAAGGGATAAACCAAAGTCGCTTCCAATTGTCTGCACAGAGACAGACCTTGCATGACAATTTCTGCTCTGCCCCGAGGGTCTGTGCGGCAGAAACACCCTCCCACCTGAAATGGAATGGTCCGCACTTCCTGTGCCTATCAAGCTACGTGATTAGAATGCTCCAGACTTCTCTGGTGTCTGCATTCAAAGGCCTCACAGAGCTATACACGCATTCATTCATTCAGGCTCCATGCCCCTGGGAGCTGGGTGTTAGTCTATTTTACAGATGGATAAACAGTACAGAGAGACTGAGTGGTTTGCCGTAAGACAGAGAGGGTGATGGAGCCAACACTAGAACCCAGGAGTGCTGACTGACAGTCCCCCAATCCCACCTAAAACAACAGCTGGGAGGGTGCATTTCTGCCAGCAGGGACCAACAAGTATCCTGCACCTAGAGGAAGGGTCCAGCCAAAGGGACCCCATCATGTCAGATCTGGCCCAACATTTAGGCTGTGTAAAAACAAGCTCTTGCAGCTGCAAAGCAGAAGATCACACCCAACGTTTAAATGATTCAACTCCAACAGGAAGAGCTTTGGTAAACAGCTCTCTACAACATCCGCCACCCATCCAAAATAGCAGGCTAGTACTGCAGGAGAGCCAGAAAGGAAACGGACTCGTCCATAGTCACTGCCCAACAGAAATGCAACCCACCCAGCTTAAACAGCGCGTATGGGGGTACTGATTATTCGATGCCTCCCACTTAACCACGGGCTTTAATGCTGTGGGTACGGCACGTTGGACCCCACACGGGCCCCATCTCTTGCCTTAGGAATTTTTGCATGGACTCCATGGGGTGAAGTGGGCCAGGCGTCTCTTCAGCTAGCAAGTGGGAATTTAAAAACAAAGGCACAAAGGGGCAGGGTTACCTGGGCCTGATTTCCCTTTCAGCTGTTCTCTCTCTGAAGAGTGAGACAAACAGACCAGGAGGCAGGGTGGAGCAGACAGAGGTCTCCAGCCAAGCAGGAGATGATCAGGCATTGCAGAGCTGTGGAGCTGGTGAACATGCACTCCCTCAGAGCCACCTGCAGAACTGCAGTACTAGCTTGCAGAGCCACAGCCCCCCGGCAAATGGGAATCAGAAGCGAGGCCCAGATGCCGTGGGTGGGGTGGGATCGGCCTGAACACTAGCACTGCCCTTGCCAACCACTTGGCTGGTTTTGCAGCATGTCCCTTTCTTGGCGAGTCACCCCTCATTTACTGCACTGAGGTGGTGCCCCTGTTTACAAGGTGACAGCCAGAAGGTCACAAGTCCTGCATCTTACTGAGCCCAGCTCAGTGTCCTGCCCAGTTCAGAATGAAAACAGCAACTGACAGTGGGAGCTGGCTTAACAGTCTGGCTTGAGTCTGACAGCTAAAGAAATGAGGTTGTTACTAATGCGCAAGGTCTCTGTGGAAGGGAGCGACACAGCCTGGATGTCAGCTCTGCAGACTCTAATGCCTTAGGGAGATGGCATCAGCTGGTATCCCCTTCCCCAGCAGCCCAGAGCATTTCACTGCATATCACCATCGGACAGTACAGCCTGCAAGAGACGTATATGGCTTTGGCACTGGGTCCTGGTACCTCACCTTGCTGACACTGAGTGCCCTCATGATGCCCTCTGTTCGTGTCACAGCTCCCCTGCAGAATGACACTGACCTGCCTGGTCCCGTGGGTAAGGAAGCCAGCTGCATGGGGCTTTGAGCTGTCACCATTTCAAACACTGTTTCTTTTTAGATGGACTCACCGCCAGACACACAACTCACTGGTATCTCATAAAAGCAACAGAGGGTCCTGTGGCACCTTTAAGACTAACAGAAGTATTCAGATGCATCTGAAGAAGTGATGTTCTTACCCACGAAAGCTTATGCTCCCAATACTTCTGTTAGTCTTACAGGTGCCACAGGACCCTCTGTTGCTTTTTACAGATTCAGACTAACACGGCTACCCCTCTGATACTTGGTATCTCATAGAATATCAGGGTTGGAGGGGACCTCAGGAGGTATCTAAGGTATGCTCAAAGCAGGACCAACCCCAACTAAATCATCCCAGCCAGGGCTTTGTCAAGCCGGGCCTGACCTAGAGTCACAAGCTGGAACGCGGACGGTGGGAATTAACTTCAGAAGCAGGACTAGCTCTCTGCTGCTGCTCTGCCTGTGTGAACACCGGGCGTGTGGTTAAACCCTCCCAGCAGAACACAGACCAGGAATCCTGCACCAGCCATCTTGTGATCTCTGCTTGGGAACACTGGAGTCGGGCTGACTATTTAGTCAGAGGTTACAACTACTCAGTCACAGCCACATTCATACTTTGCTCATCTAGTAACACTAATTAGGGAAGGTCTGGACCCTTGGGAGGTAGGCTAGAGGAAGCTGAAGCACATGGAGGTAAAGGAACTTGTCTCCAAGATCACAGAGTAACCAATGGGAGAGCTGGGAACCGGATTCAGGAGACAAACTCCCATTCTTCAGCTCTGGCCACCATCCCACACTGCCACAAGACAGGAAGTATATGAAACATTTTCTAATTTAAAAAGGCAACCTATTTCTTACTTACCACGTCTTCAATGGACCCCTGGTCATCCTTAAACTGCTCCTCCGCCAGCAGCAAGAGCACTAACCCTTTAATTCTGTGAACATACAAAATCATCTTAACCAGCTTGGCCTGCTTGCCGGACACTGTGCAATCTACTGTTGCTAGACAGTCCATCCCGGTAGTTACTTGTGTAGGCAAACCATTCTCTCTGCTCTTGGGAGAACCTGGGCCTTCTGCAGTGCCACTGAGTAGGCTCTCCTGGACTTCAGCAACCGGAAACTGGTTCCCACCACAATCTTCAGCAGGGAACTTCTGCCCCACCCATACAGCACTGGGCAGAGGCTCCCGCTCAGAAGCGTCATCCCTGGCTGCTCCATCTCCTCTTCTGAAGGTTCTGTTTTGGCTGCTGGTGTCTTGACTGTCTACACTTGACAGATTGTCACGTTCGCTTGAGCTGCTTCTCCTCGTCTCTTTGGAAGGATAGCAAGTGGAGAGGCTGCCACTGGCTGTGTGACGCCTCTGGAGGCTGCGGCATTCAGACTTCATCCGCTCACTAGTGTTAGAGCTGGTTACAGGTTCCATAGTGCTTCGACCCTCCTGCCCGAGGGCACAAGGCTTTGGAAAATCAGAAGACCCCGAGGCCGTGCCTGTGTCCTGAGTGCACTCTGCAGCAGGCAGTTTGGAATTGCTGGGCAAGGCGCCCAGCTCTCTCTGCAATGGAGGGGATGGTTTCAGGGGGGTAGAACTCAACACCGGGCTCAGCGCTCCAGCTGGGGGATTCAGAGCATCTTTTCCTTTGGCAGAGCCCGAGGCCTGTGGGAGGGGCTCTCTCACCACGAGGGCATGCTGGCCTCGGACTTCATCAACCCGGGCCGAATCCGAGAATGCCCGTGAGCGGAGGGTGTTCTTAGATCCTTTAGGGTTTGCTGGAGATGTGGGCAACCTAACAGGAGACAAGAGTAGACACTCGGTTAACCAGTGAGTAGCAGTCACTTGGAATCAGGGGCCAGGAACGATCAGAAAAATAAACAACCAACCATCTCCTGTTCAAAACCTGATCCACCCTCCATCAGAGATTAAATCCTGCCCCAGCAACGGAGGGACTGGCTGATCTCATAGGCTGTGCCCACCTCCAACCTCTAGAATCCTCACTGTGAGGTTAGGTGGAGAGTGAGGGACGTGCAGAATAGCACAGTCCCATCACCTGCCCTGGGAACGCGGCTCCCTTACACTCAAGCACAAAGCACAGAGGCTTTACTCAGAGCACAGTGGGCCGAGAGATGACAGCACAGTCAGTCTGAGGCGGGGAGGAGGTTTTGCTTTCCATAGAGCACAGCAGCAGAGAGCAGCGCAAGCCCTTTCCTCGGAGGGTGGAATACGGACAGTTAGAGCTATCCGGCCCGACAAGCAGACGATGGTAGTTTTAACAACTTGACAGTACCCCCTTATTTGGGGCTCGTTATTCTTAGGGAAGATGGCAGCAGAAGCTGGTGAGCCCTGGTTCTGCAGTGGGATGAGCTCAGCTGCTGAGATGACCCTTTGCTGCATCAGAAATTCACGTCCTACCTAGTCATCCATGCTACTGGAAAGTCCCGGAGTGCGGTGGCTTCACCTTCCGTTAGGAAAACGGGAACGATGCAGACATCCCGAGGCAATGGGGGATCTGCAAGAGCAAAACCGCACCCAGACCCAGTGAGAAGAAATTACAATGTTTGTACAGACACCAAAGACCTCCTGTGGGAGGGGAGGGGAGGAGAGGAAGGAGGCCTCTGGCAAAGGGCTGCAGCCTGGGTGCGTGGGCTATGGCACAGGACTAACCAGGCAGCCTTTTCCTGATCACCTTAGCAAACAGTGCCAGGCACAGTCAAATACCCCGTTCCTTTTCTGACTGTCCCAGAGACCCCGCAGGGGATGCGAGGAGAGGGCGGAGGAAGAGCTGCCTGACACGAGCTGAACATTCTCAGCTCTAACTCAGCAAAGGGACTAAGGACAGAGTCAAGAAGTTACGAGTCGCTGTTCAGAACTCGAACTCCTGCCTTACGCCCCAAGCTCTGCTTTCATGGTTTCGTCACTGACCAAGTTGACACACACCACCGTGTGGGACTGAAGTTACACACATCTGCTGTTAAGGAGTCCACAGAATTTGGGGGAGAACCTGCCCTTAGATGAGGAAATAGTGCCTAGAGCCCCCTCATGGTACCCATGTCACACGCTCCGGGTGGGAACTGTCCTACCCAAGTGGATGCACATGGAACTTCAGCTGGGGCTTCAATGGAAGCAGCATGAAGATCTGCCCCGTGATGTTTGAATGGCAGTAGAGGGTAAAATCGGGCTCTCGGAGGGAAAGCAGGCCCGGAAAGGTCCACGTGCTCCTGGGATGCAGCTCCCCGTTTACACTGTGCGACTAGTGTGGCTTACCATGTTCCTGCAGCACCTCCCCGCCTCCAGGAACACTCTGAAAGTAAAGCACACAGTTATCACTGGCCTACAGTAAGACTGTGTTAAACATTAGCCACCAGGCCCAATCCCAGGGCCCCTGAAATCATTGGGGATCTTCCCACTGACTGCAGGGGACTCTGGATCAGGCCCTGAGGGCAATACTGTGCTAAGGCTACTCATGGTCTGCAGTGACTTACTCCTCAGGGAGCCATGTTGAGCTCAGCGGCGCTACCCAGGAAGCAAACATAGGACACAAGATGAGGGGGAGTATCATAGCCTAGCTCTGACTGTCTCTGCATAAATATGGCAGGGCACAGTCCTTGTTCATTCCCGGAACCAATGTCAAAGCAGATGCAACAGATGCTTTCCCAATCCGGTGGCATAATGCAACTACATACAGATCTGCAAGCATGACGCCTCTTGAAAACTGTATGAATTTAGTAACAAATAGAACAAGTAAACAAAGGGATTACATATGAATAGGAAACGCTAAAGATAACTAACCAGTCAGTGTAACATATCAATAATATGCAGAGTAAGGTTAAGAGTTATTTTGATGCAAGAGCTGGGATACTCACCTAAGAAGCTACTATACAGAACAAGTAATAGGTCTATTTATTTAATATATTCTTATAGATCAAGTTGTGTTAGGCCACATGTTTACAATTCAGCAAGGGACGTTTTCCACACTCCCATTATTATTTTAAGAACAATGAATACTGAATTAGCTATGAGCATTTCCCCCTTGTTTCTTGGGAAGAAGAACTGAAATCACATAATAAGCATTTAATTTTTCAGCAAATGTAAGTGGTGATCTCTATGTTCATTCGTTCTGCACGCTGCTAAACAGCCATCTTTGGCCAGGTTAATCGCAGGGTGAGTGATTATTTTTGGCATCTTGAAGAGAATTCAATAGCCAAAATATTGACAGGAAAAAAGGTCCCAAGAGCAGCAGCCCTGACTTGACTCCTGAGCGTCAACAAGAATTTTGAATTTCGTTACACAGTAGAACCATTTAACATCAGCAGCAAGCAGTTCCGTAAGTGCTGGCTGGATCTCTGGTGCAAGTAACACGCAGACTGGGGCCTGATGCCGCTGGGCTTGGGTTTAACACCATACCTTGTCTGCAGCTTCTGTTCCTTGAAGGAGAACCTTGGCAGTGAGAGGAGGTGGAAGCTGCGTGCTCACAATCCTAGCAGGGTAGAACACAAACACAACCAGCCATGAGCAGAGTCAGGCCCCCTTCCCTGTTAGTTTAACGGAGCAGGAAGGTGCAGGGTACCACTCCAAGTGGGCAGCCACAGATGTTCCGAGCAGGGTTTCAGGTGCTGCTCAGATCTGTTTCATGCCCATGCAGTCCCAGTAGGATCCAAAGCCTACACTGGACCATCTCTCTAGGGCTGTGGTTCTTGCTCTCACAGCCCCAGTACACTCACTGGGGGGAGCGGTGCCCTGTTCTTGCCCCACGCTGACAGCAGGTTCCGAACCCCCTTCGGCTCGCACACGGACACCCCAGCTGAACCCAAGGGCTTTCATGGAACTGAGTCACACACTGACACGTATGTTCTGAGGTCAAACTCGCACCTCCAGGCAGCAGTAATGGCCCATGGATCTGCGAGGCCCTAAGACACTCCTGCCAGTCCCAGGGCACCTCCTGGAGACGAGTAAGGGGAAGCCACACTCCCCTAGCAAAGCACACAGGAACTCACTGCACGCCCACAAACACCTGTACCTTACAGTCTGCGCGCAGGGCCCAGATCCCAGTGCTGCTAGGATGTGCCTGTGAGCTGACAGGGCATTCTAGGTAATAACATTCAGAGTCCTACCCAGCACCCCCTGTGCTGCAAACCTGTGTCTTTTTGTCCCTTGCACTGGGGGCCTCCTCACATCGCATGACACACAAATGTTCCAGACAACTCCCTGTGGATTGACAGGCCATGGCAAAGAGGTTTCAGGACAAAACCAGCCAAGAGAATAGAGCAGGGGCTGCCTGCTCTTGGGGAACACACTGTCTGGTGGGCAGGTGAGAGGATGGGGGTGTTTAATGTAAAGTACTATAGACAGATGGGCAGGGCAGCCCTTTAAGGGTAGTTTGCTGTTATTGAACACTGGGTCAGTTCCACGCTGGATCAGCAAAAGCAAACTTGCCTGCTGGGTGTTTACCATTCGTTGGGGGGCCTGGTTTTGGTGAGTGAAGAGTAACAGTGATCCAAGGCAAAGAAAACCCTGTACAGGCAAAGCCCTCCCCACTCCCACTACAGAGCTGGGCACTGGTAGAGGAAAGGAGCAGGAAAACCAGCACTAACGCTGTCGTGACACTGGCCTCTCCTGCAGGCACACCAGCAAGTCCAGAGAAAGGATCAGTCTGGTCTCTTCACGTATCTCCAGCAGAGATGCAGGTTCTGCAAGAAACTCAAACACACGTCTCTCTCTCTGTGGCACTGGGGTGAGGCTTGCAGGTTCCTAGGGGTCTGTTTAGGGATTTCTAGAAGATGTTGCAAGGAACTTGGTGGCCTAGTGGCCCAGAGTCTTTCTGGTTAAAGGAGTTTTGCACAAGAAAAGAGTTTCTACCCACGAGAAAAATCAATATGCTGGAGAAGACGGAGGCACATGTCAGTGATGGGACCACATGGGGAGTTCAAGGGCACAACTCACACATACCTGCAGGACACAGCACATGAACGTAAGGTCCAGTTTCAAGCCAGACCTCCACTCCCATAAGGGTTTTGCACTTGCAACAAGTTGCCTGGATGCTAAGAACTACAGGGAAAACATCACCCGTGTGATTTGCTGTGCGTGTGAAGCCACCCCTATAAAAAGGATGACCTGGCTCTGAGATCAGACTTGGTCAGATGCACTCACTGCAAAGCAAGTCTCCACCTCTTGCCAGATGTGTCACTGACACACAGGACCCAGAGGACTTACTGACTTCTGCCACAAGGAAATGCCTGAACTCCCTAATCCCCTGGCTCTGTAGGATGTTCTCTGTCCCCAGAGGCTCTCTTTGCCCTGGCACAATGCACAGCTGTAGAGTCTTCACCTGTCCTCAGATAATCTTTGGCTGAATCAAGCCAGCATTTCTCCTGGAGGATGCAGGCTCCCTTTTCCTGCATCCATTCCAGTGGATAGTGTCACCTGGCCAGCAAGCCAGTCATTTTAAGAAAACAAAATCATTATTGGCAAGGCAGGGGAAGAGCAGGCTAAGAAAGGGGAAAGGATAATGTTGGTACATTTTAATTAGATGTAAGAGGCTTTTAAACCGGCGTCTCGCAGACCATGGCATTTGGAAAGCATTGATCTCAGGAACATGTCACCCACTGAGTAGGGAAGCAGCAGCAACAGTCACACCAAAGGCTTTCAGCTGGGCCTGGCTCCCAGCCACCCTGAATAGCATGTGAAAGGTGTCTGTGTCACGCGATGTTTGTAATAAAACAGGCATCTAGATCCAGTGGACAGAGCATGCCAGGGAGTCAGGACACCTGGATTTATTTCCCAGCTATGCCACTGATGGCTTATTATTTAAAATGTACATTGTGGTAACACTTAACGTTAGCTGGGTCAGAACCTTATTGTACCAGATGCCGTCCAAACATACAGGGACAATCCCTGCCTCAAAGAGCTCACTTGCTCTGAAGCACTGAATATCTGTTCAAATGAGTCTAAGGGAGTTGGGCACTCAGATCTCACTGAAATTCACTGGGAGCTCGGTGCCTATTGAAACCCCAGCCTTAACCCCTCAGGGCCTCCACCTCCCCGAATACATTTGGGGATAACGATCTACCCAGATGGAGAGTGCTACATAGTAAGTAATGTCCCCGTTAGTACCCGGAGGGCAGATCTGGAGGTACAGCCGCTGCCCTTCCTCCCCCCAGAGGGAGCTTGGGAAAGTAGCCCTGGACTGTACAGCCCGAGGAGGGGATTGCCTGCAGTCGACTCGGGTTGAGAACTGACAATTACGGTGACTGCTTGGAAGTCCTTGGCTACTCACCGGCCTTTGTAGAGGATGCAACCTGCCAACACTTGGGGTGAACGCTGGCAGGTCTGCAAGATGAGAGCTGCTTTCAGTAACAGCAGGGGGTCCACCTGTGCAGGGAGAGGAAGACAATGAAACCATCAAACCCCAGGGAATAATCCAAGTAGCGAACAGAACTAGAGGGGGCACGTCTCAGGAGAACAAGCTAACCCTGCAGAAATCAGGAGAGCTACCTTGGTTTTGTCCAAGTTCCAAAGGGAATTGAAGATCTTGTGCAGGTCACTGGTGTTTTTCTGAATATGTTCGATGTACCTGTCCCACTGCGTGCTCAGCTCCTCCTGAGAAAACACCTGAAGAAGAAAGAATCCCCATGGTTAGACAATGCATGGCTGGACTCAACACAGGATCCAGAGTGCCCAAGGTGGTTAGGTATGATTAGTTCAGGGAAGCGTGTCTCTAAGCAGTAACTCTTCAACGAAACTTCTACCAAAACACTAAACCAAGATCAGGAACTGAATCCAGTCTGCCCAACAGCAAAAGCCCCGCCGAGAGAGGATTGACTGTTGCTGGACGAGAGAGGGCAGACAGGTACCATAGAAACCCTGCAGCTCAGACCTCAATCTCAGTTGTCTGCACTGTGCTTTACATTATTGAAAATAGAGATCAGGTAGAGAAAGACCCTCCAACCTGGGATGGGTGGCTGAGAGCCTCACTAGACAGACAGAGGGAAGAGAGAGCTCACACATCATCCAGCTCACCCTCGCAGTCCAGTGACAAGGGGACAGCCCATAAGACCCCAGTGTGCAACATGGACGGCAGCAAGATGAGCGCATGTGACTTTCGGTCGCACCTTGGCATGCAGCAGCAGTTTGTCCTGGGGCAGGAAGTTGCCAGACTCTCTCTACATGCCTCTGGAATACTGCATTCAGGTCTGGGAACACTATTCCCAAATCTGAAGGCATCTAAGAGACAGAAAGATACGCAGAAGTGAAGTGAGGCTAGAAAAACAAAGAGTTAGATCTGCGTAGCTAGGCTAAGGGCAATGGAAAGCACCTGCACATTATTTGAGAGGCCTAAATTCTAAGGAGCAAGAGGAATGATGTACACTGGGGTAGGGACAGTGAGGGGACAGGATGGGGGAACAAGAGAAGGAGACTTCAGACTGAACACGAGGAATCTTCTCTTGAGGTCATATGTGGGGTCGTCTCCCAAGGGAAGTGGGGGGAGCCTCATCACTTGGGATGCCGATGACAAAAACATAGAAAAGAGATTCTAGGCACTGATCTTGCCTTGTGGAAATGGGACCTAAGGACTTTCCCAGCTCGCATGCCTGCGATCTCAGAGCTTCACTGGTGGCAGGAGGGCCAGAGGGAATATGCGAACCTCCACATAACTGGGCAGGCTTCATCTATTCCCTGAGAGGTCCATGCCCTGGTCCTATTCAGGGAGAAACATTCAACACTGTTAATTAGCAATTACCATGTAAGCATGACACACAGATCCATTGTAAAATCTGAAGAGTCCAATCAGTAGATCCAGAAATTGTCCACAGCTGACATCAGGGAGTTCGATGGTACAGCCCAGCACCTTCAACACACAAGGTTACAGAAAAAACTTTCCTGAAGCAGCCAGGTGACAGGAGAAGCAAACAGCTGCTGCACTCCCCAAAACTCAGTTTGGGAAGCCCCCTAGGTAGCCATATGTCTGGGGAAAAGCAAGGGGTGATGCACGAGAGCCAGGGGGGTCCCTGGCAGCAGAGGTAGAAAGCCAGAGCTCAAGACACACACTCTCCATTCCCTCACAATCTCAGGGGCCTGACCACTAGTTTAATGTTTAAATGGCTGAGAACATCATCCCCAAATGGACTACTTCGAGGCGCAGTTCACTAGATAATGAACTCGAGAAGAGGGTTTCCACTTCTTCCGCCAGGGAGCAACGCGGTGCATCAAACTTCTGAGAATCCATGAAAGTAACTAGACTGTCGGGGGGTCTGCCTGTTCAGGAGAGCTTCCTGCAGCATGGCTTTACCCCACCTGAGTGGGACTGCCCACCGAACGAGCCAGTTCTCAGAGCATGTGACCACATCACATCAGAGAAACCAGATCTGCCCCTAAAATGAGAAGTCCACCATCACTGCCAATGAGCTTTGCGCAGGGAATGAGCATCCCAGCTCTTTGTTGTAAGCTACATTCCATGGAACTCTATTTTCAGCTAGTTCACACCTTTCCACTGGCCCACAAACCCCATCTAGCTGTCGAATCCTACAGCTGCAGGTCTCGGTTGAATGCTGCCAGGCCATTGCCACTAGCACCCTAAGAACATAAGAGCGGCCAAACTGGGCCAGACCAAAGGTCCATCTAGCCCAGTATCCTGTCTTCTGACTGTGGCCAATTCCAGGTACCCCAGAGGGAATGAACAGAACAGGGAATCATCAAGTGATCCATCCCCTGTGGCCCATTCCCAGCTTCTGGCAAACGGGCTAGGGACACCATCCCTGCCCATCCTGGCTAATAGCCATTGCTGGACATATCAAACAATACAAGTACTTAGTTTGATACAATAGTAGATACTTTCTATTACTATTCGAGCTCCTTACGTGCCTCCTGTTCGTTGTAACTCACCCAGAGATACTCTCCATCCACCCTTACTGCAAACTTGAGCTTTCTCAGCCGAATGAGACTCGGCGGAGCACTGGAGATCTCCGTTACACAGCGCACCACTCCTGCAATCTGTCCGCACAGCAGTTCCTGCTGGTCAAGGAGAGTCTGTGAGAGGAGGAGGAGGGAAGAGTGAATTTTGCAGCATTCTTGGCAAGCTGGAAAGGCACTACATTTACACAGCAGCATGATGATAAAGTAACTGACGGTGTTTACTATACTATATGGAACAAAGGCTTGATAACACCATGCACGGACTTTTCATCCCAGTCACTGAGGATGAAGTCTTATTTAAGCACAAGTAACCCTACCAAGAGAACAAGAAGAATTAGTGAGTCTTATCCCTAGGGGATATTTGTCCAAATCACCACCACAGAATGGGGCATTATGGAGAGGCCCATAACCGAAATAGCAGAGTGCTAAAGAACAGCGTAAGGTGCGCTGCACAGAGCCATATAGGGTACGTCTACACCGCGATAAAATCCAGTGGCTCAGAGTCTTAGATCCTGAGAGAGCTGGCTCAGACTGCGGGGCTAAAAACAGCCATGTAGACACTCAGGCTGGAGCCTGGGCTCGGAGACCCACCCCCCGTCCTTGGGTTCCAGAGTCCAGGCTCCAGCCTGAGCCTCAATCTCTACACTGCTATTTTTACTCCCAAAGCCTGAGCCCCATTAGCCTGAGTCAGGTGACCTAGGCCAGCTGCGGCCGTGCCATGGTCTTTTACTGCACTGAACGTGAACCCATAGGGGCCTAAGGCTGGAAAACAAGAAGTGCTGTGGATCAAGACTGAGGTATGTTGGCAGAGCTGCACTATACATGGCCTTAAAAATACAAATAGAATAAAAATAAAGAAACTTTTTATAAACACCAAAGTTACAAATTTACCCAAACCCAGATATTTGCAAGCCCCACCATTCCAAGAACAGAAGGTTGGCTTTGCACATACTTTATATATACAATTGTTTGCAACTCTACAGACAGACAGACATTTGGGAAAAAATAAAAAAGAAGGCATTACCTGAGAGGGATAAAAGTAGCAAATGCCAGCTCTTGTGGGATCCCCTTCTTCCTTTACCTTTGAGCCATCATAAAGGAAAAAGTAGTTCCACCTGCAAAACCAAAGTATTGACACGATGGAAGATGTTTGCTGTTCCCAACCAAGTCAAATTGATATTTCTTCCCACCCCTCAGTTCTCTCAAGCAGAGCTCTGCTATTTATGATGCGATACACAAGTGTTTAAAAAAACAGGAATGGCAAACGTGCAACATTCCTGCATGCAGCCTCATCCACTGATTTTGGAGATGGAATCGGGGTGGAGAAGAAAGACTCCAAGGATCTGGGCTATTAACTCTCCCAACTTTCTGGGTTTAAAATAGAGGACAGCAAACCTGTAGCTAAGCCTAGAGGAGAAGGATCACAAATCCATGCCTATTTTCCAAGTCTGATAGCACAGAGCATTTATCACTACGTATTTGGGAAAAATTCTCAACTACATGCAGCTTGGAATGGTTTCCAATAGCTTCATTGGCTCTTACTTCATGTTGAACCAACTCCACATGTGCAAAAAAGCACTAAAATGGGAGGTTCCTCATGACCAGTGACGGTCTTAACAGTTTTGGGTCCTTACTGATTTACTCAAAGTCTTTTAGCTACTGTTTTCATTGTAGGCTGCACGTTCCAGTCATAAACTTTGTGCACAACAGCCCCCAAGCAAGAGTGCTACAAAGAGTGCTAACTAAACCACATGAAGTCTGGAACGAGACGACTGTGCAATTCAAAAGGTGAAGCTAAAGAACACAAGTTTTTCTCCACCAAAAAGCAGAGACTAAACTTGGGTTCTCAGAGCATTCCTGGAATGCCCCAGCAGTGAGATAGGAAGGTTGGGAAGGCATTGCTTTAGAAATCAGATCTCAATTCTATCCTTGGCTCTATCACAGATTCCCTATGACACCTGAGGCCAGTCATTTAATCTCTCTGTCTCGGTTTCCCACCCGTATAATGATGACAGTAATGCCCCTGTGAGGATAAAATTCATCAATGTTTATGTGGCATTCACATATTACTGGGACGAGCACCTTAGAGCCCACAACTGATAGCTTGTGACCCTGCAGCAACTAGCCAGAGACTGGGGGATTCTTCCTCAGGGAGTCTCTCTCCAGTTCTGATGGCATGGGGGCACTATCCATGACTCAAACATGCTAAGATGATGTGCACGCACATCTCTTGGCATGTTGTTGACAGGCCCATTGTGGCCTCCACATCAGTCATGCAACATTCCCTTGCAACTCTAGAGGAATGATGAGTGCTACTCACCAAGAAGCTGAGTTAGGGTCTGATAAAATGGGGCTGGCCATTTACATCAGATTATCTTAATCATGTCTCGTCGCCCTCAGGAGCACTTTCTCCTCCAAAGCAACTGATGCAAACAACTCATTTTTTTCAGCAGTAAATGTATTGTTCCACAAAGGCTCCAGTGGAAACTTAGTGGGTTTTGGCTTTAGGTGATGAATATGTTGGAGATTTTGTTAAAATACTGATGTCAACACTGTTCCTCGTGGCTTATTTACATGAAGAGTAAATCCACTAAAGTGCCTTCATTTTGGAGGTTTATCCCACAAGAGCTACATGGGAACCTTGCAGAACCTATGCAACATTAAAGTCTCTTCAAAACTTGTGTTCATCAATTCTGAGACTGAACCAACAAAGCTACTTTATGAGAATGTTCCAAATAGGAGGAAAACCATCTTAGTGCCTGCAGTGAATGAGAAATCTCAGAAAGCATGAATATGGTCATCAGAAACAATGAGCTACAAGAGGCAGATCTCAAGACACTACACTGGTTCTTTCAAGTTTATTATTTTGTATTTAAGTGGCTATCTGTGCAAAAAGTCATCACTACACAGAGATTACTGTCAGAAGAGCTCCCATTTAGGGACCTTCTGCTGAAGATACAGTTCCTTGAATAAGTCCTTGCTTGTGTGATACAAAGCTGAATGGTTTCCTGTGGTCTCCAGTGTTGATGTTGCTCTTCTAATCCTAGAGTAAAGAATGAATGGATTAATACTTGGATGCCTTTGTTCAACTGACACGTGACCCTACAGAGAGCAGCTGACAAGCATTCAACAGAACTAACTTGTGCATGAGTGAAGCATGGGACAGAAACAAGCCTTCCTTTTAAATAGCAAAATTACATTTAATATGTTTGGAATATTACCTGGTTACATCTGGGCTTAATCATGCATGTTGCTGACAATCAAATAGAAAAGCTCCTAACAGGACTACAAGGAGCTAGGAAAATGATGGAACAGCTAATATAAGGGCTGCACTGCTCACTTAATTGAACCAAATTTGATTTTTTATCTTATTAACAGGAACATAGGGATTGCCATGGCAGATCAGATCAATAATGACCCATCTAGTTTGCTATCCTGTGTACAACAGTAGCCAGTATCAGATTCTTCAGAACAGGCACAAAACCCCTGTAATAGAAAAGCCTACTCACAGGAGAAGTTCTTTCCTAATTCCCATTAGTTAGTGGTTGCCCTTCATTGTTGCCTCTCATCCAAGGGCCTCAAAGGGCTCTATCAAAAGTTATGCCTTGCCTCACGATTGAGGCAAGTAAGAGAGGTACTGTGTATACCAAACCCTTCACCCCTCAACCTCTGAAAGTCGGCAACCTCCAGGATAAAAGCATTACACCCCGACTAGGCCAGGAAGTGAACAATCAGTCACCCACCCAACAAACCGCAGAGGGAATTTAGGGAGCAGAATGGAGTTAAGCAAATCGGAATGGTCAGAACAAGAGGGCTAATGCCCCAACTCTTGTGCAAAGCAGCTAAGGATCTTTAGTTACAGGTGCTGGTTACCTCTGTTTTTACTACTCAGCTGAGCCGGGGCCTCTCCACGAGCCGAGTTCCCCCATCACCCCTGACTTGGGCATTGCTCAGAACTGGCCCAGAGGAGAGACGCACCCACGACTGAATCACGAACCCGGAGCTCCCACCCAAGCACGGCTCGGGCCCAACCCCAGCCACGTCGGCCGAATCGGAGTTGTGGTTGAAAAAAAGTCTCGAGAGCTGCCGGTTCCCAGGAAAAGGTCCCGAAGCCGGCGGGAAAGGGGAAGTTCGCCCCGGCCTCTGCTCCCGCCACGGCTGCGACTCATCTAGAGCCTCAATCTCCGCACCCCGGCGCCAGGGGCAGGAGCCGAACCAAGTTCACCCGCGTCCCGCGCTCCCCCGGGCTTCTGCCCGCGCTGCTCCCCCGCCCGGCCGGCCCCGCTCCCGGGGTGCACCGCCGCCGCGCCGAGTCCCTCGTCCCCCTCGTCCCTTCAGCTCCGTGCCTCTCGCTCCCCCCGCAGGACCCGCCCGCGAGCCCCGGAGCGCCCGGCCCGGCCCGGCCCCCAGCACCGACCTGAGCGCAGCCACTTCCGGGGCTGGGCCCGCTGATCACATGATACCGACACGTGACCGCCCCCCCCCCCGCAGCGCCATGGCCCGGCCTGCTCCATCCCGGCCGGCTCGAGGGGCCGAGCGCGCGCCGCGCTGTCCCCGCCCGGGACCCGTAGGGGGGGGGGGCGGTCACGTGTCGGTATCATGTGATCAGCGGGCCCAGCCCCGG